>NC_090376.1:119279206-119323987 GCF_036365525.1 Heterodontus francisci | reverse complement strand
TGGGAGGGGGAGAGCAGGGAGGGAGAGGGACGAAGGGGAGGGGGAGAGCAGAAACCCAGCTCCTGATGCAGATTGGGAAGTGGAAATCAGCTGAGTTCCAATCTGTGTTCCCATTAGGGCAGGTTGTGCTGGAGAAGTCTTGGCCCAGGAGATGGGAGTGGTGATTAACCATCGTCATCGTCCTGTTTAAAATACGACAGTGTTTAGCTCTTGAGCTCTTTGTATTAAATATTCAAACAAAAATAACACCTTCGGCTGAGGAACTGGGAAAGAATTGTTTCTTCTACAAAAGCAGGATAGTTATTTTAAACTTGAAAAGAACCTTGGTTAGATCACATGACAACCCCTGATTTACAAAGCTCAGTGTCAGGAGAGATTCATCATGAGATTCCCCAAACCTCTCCCCTCACCCTCACCCCCACCTCCCCTCTCCCCCTCTCCCTCACCCTCACCCCCTCTCCCCTCACCTCACCCCCTCTCCCCTCACCCTCTCTCCCCTCACCTTCACCCCCTCTCCCCTCACCCTCACCCCCTCTCCCCTCACCCTCTCTCCCCTCACCCTCACCCCCTCTCCCCTCACCCTCACCCCCTCTCCCCTCACCCTCTCTCCCCTCACCCTCACCCCCTCTCCCCTCACCCCTCTCCCCTCACCCTCACCCACCTCCCCTCACCCTCACTCCCTCTCCCCTCACCCCCTCTCCCCTCACCCTCACCCCCTCTCCCCTCACCCTCACCCCCACCCCCTCTCCCCCTCTCCCCTCACCCTCACCCCCTCTCCCCTCACCCTCACCCCCTCTCCCCTCACCCTCTCTCCCCTCACCTTCACCCCCTCTCCCCTCACCCTCACCCCCTCTCCCCTCACCCTCTCTCCCCTCACCCTCACCCCCTCTCCCCTCACCCTCACCCCCTCTCCCCTCACCCTCTCTCCCCTCACCCTCACCCCCTCTCCCCTCACCCCATCTCCCCTCACCCTCACCCACCTCCCCTCACCCTCACTCCCTCTCCCCTCACCCCCTCTCCCCTCACCCTCACCCCCTCTCCCCTCACCCTCTCTCCCCTCACCTTCACCCCCTCTCCCCTCACCCTCACCCCCTCTCCCCTCACCCTCACCCACCTCCCCTCACCCTCACCCCCTCTCCCCTCACCCTCACCCCCTCTCCCCTCACCCTCACCCCCTCTCCCCTCACCCTCACCCCCTCTCCCCTCACCCCTCACCCCCTCTCCCCTCACCCTCTCTCCCCTCACCCCTCACCCTCACCCTCTCTCCCCTCACCCTCACCCCCTCTCCCCTCACCCTCACCCACCTCCCCTCACCCCCTCACCCTCACCCACCTCCCCTCACCCCTTCACCCTAAACCCCTCTTCCCTCACCCTCACCACCTCTCCCATCCCCACCACCTCTCCCCTCACCCCCTCACCCCACCCACCTCCCCTCACCCTCAACCCCTCTCCCCTCACGCTCACCACCTCTCCCCTCAACCTCACCACCTCTCCCCTCAACCCTCACCACCTCTCCCCTCATTCCCACCACCTCTCCCCTCACCCTCACCACCTCTCCCATCACCACCTCTCCCCTCATCCCCACCACCTCTCCCCTCAACCCTCACCACCTCTCCCCTCATTCCCACCACCTCTCCCCTCACCCTCACCACCTCTCCCCTCATCACCCCTCCCCTCATCCCCACCACCTCTCACCTCACCCTCACCACCTCTCCCCTCACCCTCACCACCTCTCCCCTCACCCCCACCACCCCTCCCCTCATCCCCACCACCTCTCCCCTCATTCCCACCACCTCTCCCCTCACCCTCACCACCTCTCCCCTCACCCCCACCCCCTCTCCCCTCACACCCACTCTCCCCTCATCCCCACCACCTCTCCCCTCATTCCCACCACCTCTCCCCTCATTCCCACCACCTCTCCCCTCACCACCCCTCCCCTCATCCCCATACCCTCACCCTCACCACCTCTCCCCTCATCCCCACCACCTCTCACCTCACCCTCACCACCTCTCCCCTCACCCCCAACCCCTCTCCCCTCACCCTCACCACCTCTCCCCTCATCCCCACCACCTCTCCCCTCATCCCACCACCTCTCCCCTCACCCTCACCCCCTCTTCCCTCATCCCCACCACCTCTCCCCTCACCACCTCTTCCCTCAACCCCACCCCCTCTCTCCTCATCCCCACCACTTCTCCCCTCATCCCCACCACCTCTCCCCTCACCCTCACCCCCTCTCCCCTCATCCCCACCACCTCTCCCCTCACCACCTCTTCCCTCATCCCCACCCCCTCTCCCCTCACCCTCACCACCTCTCCCCACACCCCCACCCCCTCTCCCGTCACCCTCACCCCCTCTCCCCTCATCCCCACCCCCTCTCCCCTCACACCCCCTCTCCCCTCATCCCCACCAGCTCTCCCCTCACCCTCACCACCACTCCCCTCAACCTCACCCCCTCTCCCCTCATCCCCACCCCCTCTCCCCTCATCCCCACCAGCTCTCCCCTTACCCTCAGCAACACTCCCCTCACCCTAACCCTCTCTCCCCTCATCCCCACCAGCTCTCCCCTCACCCCCACCACATCTCCCCTCACCCTCACCACCACTCCCCTCACCCTCACCACCTCTCCCCTCACCCTCACCATCTCTCCCCTCACCCCCACCACCTCTCCCCTCACCCCCACCCCCTCTCCCCTCACCCCCACCACCTCTCCCCTCATCCCCACCGTGCATCCCTTCATGTGTAGCTCAGGATCCTTCTTCCAATTCTCGGCCAGGTTAGTTTTTCCAGAATTTATTCTGACAATTCTGATTGTTGGTTGGAGGACACTTGGAGAACACGGAACAGTTCTGGTCTCCATAAAGGAAACAGAGGCATTGGGAAGGTGCAAAAACGATTTACAAAGGATGATTCCAGAACTGAGAGGTTATACCTGTCAGGATAGATTGAACAGGCCGGGGCTGTTTTCTCTTGAAAAAGAGGTGACCTGATCGAGGTCTTTAAAAATATGAAGGGATTTGATAGGGTAGATGTAGAGAAGACGTTTGTAGGAGAGACAGAAACAAGGGTCCATAAATATAAGGTAGTCACTGATAAATCCAATAGAGAATTTAGGAGAGAGTTGTTTGCCCAGGGAGTGGTAAGAATGTGGGACTCACTACCACATGGAATGGTTGAGGCGAATAACGTAGATATATTTAAGGGGAAGCTGGATAAACACCTGAGGGAGAAAGGAAGAGAAGGATATGGTGATGGGGTCAAATGAAGAGGGGGTGGGAGGAGGCTCGTGTGGAACATAAACACCAGCATAGATCAGTTGGGCCGAATGGCCTGTTTCTGCGCTGTTAATTCTATGTAATTCTTGTACAGTTCATAGTTATGACTTTAGAATGGGATCAATTTCATGTTGAGAAATTAGCCCCTTTCTTCTGTTACTGGTTGCACCTTTTGTGATTGTGAGGTGCCTTTTGAAGTGACAGTCTTGCTCCTGTTGAATGGTGTTTCTGTGCAGTTGTACAGCACATTGCTGCCCTCTCCTGTTAACACCTTGTTAATACATCACCTGGAAATGTTATTTACAGTACAGTCGGGGCAATGAATATAATTTGAAAAGAAATCACTATTTGAACGTGAAAAGACTGGGAGGAAAGGGCAGGGAAGTGGGAAATTAGAGTCTACAGCTCCGGCTGAAGAGCTAGCACAGGTGCAATGGGCTGAATGGCCTCTTCCACTCAGTAATTCCTGCCTTGTGGTGTCTCCCCTTTTCTTTGTTACCAGTCTTCCCACAGTGATGACAGATAAAGTCGAGCGACAGGTATCTTATAAACAGAGGACACTAACATTGTTTTTCTCTTTTCTTGCCCCTCTGCCCTGCTTTACTCTCTGCAGCCAGTTTCTGCGTCTGCCGCTCACGTGTTAGGAGAAGTGTGCCGGGAGAAGCAAGAAGCTGCCATTCCTCTGGTCAGACTCTTCTTGCATTATGGAAAGATTGTCCCCTTCATCAGTGCGATTGCAAATGCTGAAATAAACAGGACCTTGTGAGTAAAAAGAAAAATCATCAACTCGCTGATTCCGACAGGTGTTTAAATAAATAAACAAAATACTATCTCCGTTTCCTCATTTCTCTCTTTACTCCATTATCGCATACTCTGACTCCCGTTCCGGCAAAACCTCACTTTTAAAATACTGATCCTTTGTTTACAAATCTCTCCGTGGCCTCGCTCCTCCCTATCTCTGTAATCCCCTCCAGACCCACAACCCTCCGAGATCCCTGCGCTCCTCTAACTCTGGCCTCTTGAGAATCCCCAAATTTAATCACTCCACCATTGGTGGCCGTGCTTTCAGCTGTCACGTCCCTGAGCTCTGGCAGTCTCTCCTCCTTTAAGACTCTTAAAACCTGCCACTTTGACCAAACTTTTGGTCATCTGTCCTAATATGTCCTTATGTGGCTCGATGTCAGTTTTTGTTTGATAACGCTCCAGTGAAGCACCTTGGGATGTTTTACTGTGTTAAAAGCGATATATAAATGCAAGTTGCTGTTGCTTTCTATCAAGAGGAAGGCAGCACTGATGCCAGATGAGCCCCTTTCAGCCCGACCCTGGGTTGCTGTACCTGACTGCTCCCCTGATTGGGGGTGTTCAGTTGGAAATTCCTGCCCCCCCCTTCCCCCACCGCCACCCCAGCAGGATGGGAAAGACCTGGGGTGGAATTTTATGCTCTTCCCCCGGGGCAGGTTTGGAGGCGGGGAGAGCATACAATCGGGTGGGATGGTGCTGGGTGGGGTGGGCGGGGGGTTCCTGCCTCCGCCAAAATTTAGTCCACGGTGGGAAGGCCTGTGAACAGCCTTCCCGGCCCGCTGTCAATTGAGGCACTTAACTGGGCAATTAACCCCCAATTAAGGGCCTCTTCTCCCCTACAGTCGGAATTACCCGTGTGGTAGGCGACCCTGTCACTGCTTGGGAAGCACGGCATGAAAAACCATGTGAGCTGCTTCCCGGCTCTGGATAGGGGTGGGAGGTCGCTCATTCAAAGGCACAGTGCCTGAATGAGGGAACTAGCATTGGGAAGGGTTGGGGCCTGCTGTGGGCCACTGTTCCCTTCCCCGCCCTTGCTGCTGACCCCCTCCCCTGCGACCCCCCCCCCCACTCCGCGAGATCTCTCCTGCCCTGACCTACTTGAGGCCTGGCTCCAGCAATGCTCCTCAGCCTCCAGGACAGTTAACCCCAGCAGCAACCTCCGCCTCCGCAGTGGCACTACCAGCCTCTGACTGGCTGGCAGCACTCCAAGGGCAGGACTTCTGGCAATGGAGTCCTAGAATCTATGGAGGACCGGCCACTGTCCACTTAAATACCTGATTGGTACTAAATACGGCAGGCTTTCCGGAAAGAGAGGTGACACGGGGATCTCGGCATCGGTTTCTCCAGACATCGAGACCCCTGCTGCCAGGATAAAATTCCCCTCTGATGTTTGTCAACAAGCAAAGAGCCACCATTAGCTGAACATGTCACTGTCAGAGGTCAGACCATTGTTGTGGTCTTTGAGAAGCTGTGAGGAGAATGTTGAATATGGAAAATCTTTTGGCAGACTCCTGGTGGAATGATCAGACTCTCGCAGACTCTTAGTCACCGTCTCCTTCTGCAGAACTTTAGTCACTGTGCTGCCATCCTGTGAGCCATACAGATTTGTTCCTTTTCAGGGATCCAAACACCATCTTCAGAGGGAACTCCTTGACCTCCAAGTGTATTGATGAGACGATGAAACTAGCAGGAAGGAATTATCTGCAGGTCACACTGAAGCCCATTGTTGATGAGGTGAGCAGCACTTGGCAGGGTTACTGGTTTACGATATTGAGTTCAAAATCAAAACATCACACTAAAGGCCGGCTACCCGACCCGAACCCGCAGGACCCAACGACATGCGTCGGGTTCGGGTCAGGTCGGGTCGCACTTCTGGGTCCGGCATTCGGGCCCGGGTCGGGTCAGGCTGGGTTGGACACGCTCTATCACAACTTCAGCTAAGTCGCTCCACTGTTAATGTAATTTTTGGACTAGAAAGGTGGTTTTGTTACAGTTTTTGTAAGCTTGTGCAGATCAGCAACAAAGTGAAAAACGGAAGGTAGGTTAACTGATGGTTGGGTCGGATGTGGTTCGGTCGGGCTGGGGTTGGGTTTCATTTGCAGACCCGAGCCGGCCTTTACATCACACAACGCATGCGCATACACACACACAAAATCACACAGACGTACACACACAAAATCACACACGCACACAATCACACAGACACACACACACAAAAACACACACACACAAAATCACAAACACACACACAATCACACAGACGCACACACACACAAAATCACACACGCACACAATCACACAGACGTACACACACACAAAAACACACACACACAAAATCACAAACACACACAAAATCACACAGACGCACACACACACAAAATCACACACGCACACAATCACACACGCACACAATCACACACAGACGTACACACACACACATACACACACACTCACACACACACTCACTCACACACACACTCTCTCTCTCACTCACACACACTGTCACACATACTCACACACACACTCACTCACTCACACTCACTCATTCTCTCACACACACACCAACACACACTCACACACACACACACACTCACTCACACACACACTCAGTCACTCACACACATGCATTCAGTCACTCTCTCACACACACACACACACATACTCAGCAACACATACTCACGCTCATACCCACTTACAGACACACACTCATTCCCTGGACTCGCAGTGTTTATCTGGTGTGGTATAATTTATAATTTAGACCTTTGGATTATTTAAATCAAACTGGAAGATCAGCCCTGATCTCATTGAATGGTGGAATAGGCTTGAGGGGCTGAATGGCCTCCTCCTGATCCTCTGCTCCTCAGTAACATGAACAGAATCAGGGAATTCCGTCCTCAAAACACCAGCAAAACATCTCAGAATCCCTCGTAATGAAACCGGAATTTAACCTATTCAGTCACTGCTGGTCAAAGGGACAGTTGCTAATTTTAAACTGGAACAGAAAATGCTGGAAACATGTTACATGTCACTCAGTATCAGAGTCTGTGATAGGCGAACCTTTCAGCAGTCTCAATTTAAATCAGCATGTGAATCTAAGATAAATGAGGTTTGCAGTACATCAGACGGGCAGCACAGTGGCGCAGTGGTTAGCACTGCAGCCTCACAGCTCCAGCGACCCGGGTTCAATTCTGGGTACTGCCTGTGTGGAGTTTGCAAGTTCTCCCTGTGTCTGCGTGGGTTTCCTCCGGGTGCTCCAGTTTCCTCCCACATGCCAAAGACTTGCAGGTTGATAGGTAAATTGGCCATTATAAATTGCCCCTAGTATTGGTAGGGAAATATAGGAACAGGTGAGGATGTGGTAGGAATATGGAATTAGTGTAGGATTAGTATAAAAATGGATGGTTGATGGTCGGCACAGACTCGGTGGGCCGAAGGGCCTGTTTCAGTGTTGTATCTCTAAAAACTAAAAAAAAAGACAGGTATCTAAAGGAGAACATGTTTTAGGGCTCACCGTTTGCAGATTGAATTCCAATTTTGCTGTAATCTTGGCTAACATGGAGTTGCGGAATGGTTCTGAGCTAAGTGAAGGTCTCAAAATGATGAGTTAGTCATCGAGTCATGTTGTTTTAGGATTAAATAAAGACGTCTGCATTATTTAAGTTGACTGAAAGATATTAGGACACTTGATTCCTAAATGATCTTTTGTCATTTATTTCACAGATATGTGAAGTCCACAAGCCGTGTGAAATTGACCCAGTTAAACTGAGGGATGGTGAGAACCTGGAATCTAATATGGTAAGAATGGTCGGTGTTTGTAATCAGCAGTCTGCAAGGTCGATTTAATAAAGATCAGTGTCTGAACTTCAGGTGGTTCAGTGGTTATTATTCCTGGGCTGGTAACCCTGGAGGCCTGGATGAATAATCCTGAAACTACAGATTCAAATCTAATCATGGCAGTTTGAGATTTTGAATTCAATTCATTAAAAAAAAAATTTGGATGTAAATATAAAACTGGGAGCAGTAAAAATAACCATGAAGTTGTCGGATGTTCATAAAAACTGATCTGGTTCACTAATGTCCCTTAGGGAAGGAGACCTGCCGTCCTTACCCAGACTGGGGCTGTTTGTGACTCCAGTCCCACACCAATGTGGTTTGACTCTTAACTGTCCAATTTTATTTGATAACACTTCTGTGAAGCACCTTAGGACTGTTTTCTACGTTAAGGGCACTATATAATGCATGGTGCTGTTGTTTAACTGCTGAACTGACCTCTCAAGTTGTACCAAACTGTTACTAAGATTAATCACTTTGAGCACACCTTCATCACACAGACTGCAGCGGCTCACCACTGCTTTCCCCACATCCCGAAAATTAATATTTTAAAAAGTCAGTGCTTCTCCAGTCTGCTATAATTATGGAGGAGAATTTTTGGAGACTGTGTTGCTGGTGAGAGTCCTGCAGTATGAGTCTCTGTTGGGAACTGAGCGTATTTTTGCCCTTCTCCCTTTATCATCGTCATTGATTTCAATGCCCTGAAATTTGGGAGCACTGATCTCTGCACCCCATTCCCCCAGTTCACATTTCTGTCCTATGAGACTCACAGGAACAGGAGGAGGCCATTCAGCCCCTCGAGCCTGTTCCACCATTCAGTTTGATTATGGCTTATCTGTATTTTAACTCCATTTACCGGCCTTGGTTTCCTAACACTTAATCCCCTTACCCAACAAAAATCCATCAGTCCCAGTTTTGAAATTTTCAGTTGACCCTCAGCTGCAACAGCCTTTTTGGGGACAGAGTTCCAGATTTCCATTCCCCTTTGTGTGAAGAAGTGCTTCCTGACATCACCCCTGAACGGCCTGGCTCTAATTTTAAGATTCTGCCCCCGTGTTCTGGACTCCCCCCACCAGAGGAAATAGTTTCTCTCCATCGACCCAATCAAATCCTTTAGTCACCTTAAACATCTCAATCAGATCACTCCTTAATCTTCTATACTCAAAGGAGTAGAGTCTCTGAAGATATATCCCGTGCTGTTACCATGTCAACAAATGTTTCGATTGCTTACGTGTAAACAGGATTACCGCTGTTGATTTTATTTCAGGATAACCTCAGGCAATACGTTGAAAGAATTTTCAACGTCATCACGAGATCAGGCATGAGTTGCCCCACAGTCATGTGCGACATCTTCTTCTCATTGAGAGAATCAGCTGCCAAGAGGTTCCAAGGTAAAGCCTGATATCCTCACTGCTTAAGCCAATCGTTGAGCGGTTACATTAAACTTGTATTAAATCTTGGCCAGACTCCACTGGGAGCACTGTGCACAGGTTCCGGTCTCCACATTATAAATCAATATACAGCCACTAGAGAAGGTGCAGAGGTTTATAGGGGTGATATCAAGGATATTCTTTATCCAGAGAGTGGTGAAAATGTGGAACTTGCTACTACATGGAGTGGTTGAAGCGAATAGTATAGATGCATTTAAGGGGAAGCTGGATAAACACATGAGGGAGAAAGAGATAGAAGGATATGTTAGTAGGGTGAGATGAAGAGGGGTGGGAGGAGACTCGTGTGGAACATAAACACCAGCATGGACCAGTTGGGCCGAATGGCCTGTTTCTGTGCTGTAAATACTATGTAATTAAAAAGGACTATTTTTTAGTCTTCCTTTCCTGCTCATAAACTCATCCTGTCTATCCCAGTAAATGAAGCAGATGTAAGGGGTCCCTTAGCACTGGGTGAAGGGACCTCTCCCAGTGTCCTGGCCAATATGCTTCCCTCAATCAACATCTCCTAAGAACAGATTAGCTGGCGACTTTTGCTTTATGCATTTACACAGATAACAGTGACTGCACTCCAGAAAATAAAAATTAAGCATGAACAACAACAATTGCATTTATACAGCACCTTTAACATAGTAAAATGTCCCAAGGTGCTTCACAGCAGCGCAATCAGCCAAAAATTGTCATGAATCACATATGGAGATATTAGGACAGGTGACGATAAAGCTTGGTCAAAGAGGTAGGTTTTAAGGAGCATCTTAAAGGAGCAGAGGGAGGTGGAGCAGTTTAGGGAGACATTTCCAGAGCTTAGGGCCCAGGCAGCTGAACACATGGCCGCCAATGGTGAAGCAACTAAAATCAGGGATGCTCAAAAGGTCAGAATTAGAGGATAGCAGAGATGAATGATTTTGGGATGTCCTGAGAGATTAGGTAAAAACAGAAAGTGCTGGAAATACTCAGCAGGTCTGGCAGCATCTGTGGAGAGAGAAACAGAGTTAATGTTTCAGGTCAGTGACCCTTCATCAGAACTGGCAAAGATTAGAAAAGAATTAGGTTCTAAGCAAATGAAAGGGGATGTTGGGTGGGGAAGAGAACAAAAGGGAAGGTGTTTGATAGGGCAGAGGGCAGGAGAGATGAAATAACAAAGCTGTCCTGGGACAAAGGCAAAGAGTGTGTTAAATGCTTGTGGTGAAAGACAAAGCATTAGTTCAGAGAGAGTGTTAATAGCAGAATAATGAGCAGCTCTGACTACATGAAAACCAGGCACATTAGAATTTAGAATTAGAATTAGAACATTACAGCGCAGTACAGGCCCTTCGGCCCACGATGTTGCGCCGACCATCTGACCTACACTATTCCATTTTCATCCATATGTCTATCCAATGACCACTTAAATGCCCTTAAAGTTGGCGAGTCTACTACTGTTGCAGGCAGGGCGTTCCACGCCCCTACTACTCTCTGCGTAAAGAAACTACCTCTGACATCTGTCCTATATCTTTCACCCCTCAACTTAAAGCTATGTCCCCTCGTGTTTGCCATCATCATCCGAGGAAAAAGACTCTCACTATCCACCCTATCTAACCCTCTGATTATCTTGTATGTCTCTATTAAGTCACCTCTCCTCCTCCTTCTCTCTAACGAAAACAACCCCAAGTCCCTCAGCCTTTCCTCGTAAGACCTTCCCTCCATACCAGGCAACATCCTAGTAAATCTCCTCTGCACCCTTTCCAAAGCTTCCACATCCTTCCTATAATGCGGTGACCAGAACTGCACGCAATACTCAAGGTGCGGCCTCACCAGAGTTTTGTACAGCTGCATCATGACCTCGTGGCTCCGAAACTCGATCCCCCTACTAATAAAAGCTAACACACCATATGCCTTCTTAACAGCCCTATTAACCTGGGTAGCAACTTTCAGGGATTTATGTACCTGGACACCAAGATCTCTCTGCTCATCTACACTACCAAGAATCTTCCCATTAGCCCAGTACTCTGCATTGCTGTTACTCCTTCCAAAGTGAATCACCTCACACTTCTCCGCATTAAACTCCATTTGCTATCTCTCAGCCCAGCTCTGCAGCCTATCGATGTCCCTCTGTACCCTACAACACCCTTCGACACTATCCACAACTCCACCGATCTTCGTGTCATCCGCAAATTTACTAACCCACCCTTCTACACCCTCATCCAGGTCATTTATAAAAATGACAAACAGCAGTGGCCCCAAAACAGAACCTTGCGGTACACCACTAGTAACTAAACTCCAGGATGAACATTTGCCATCAACCACCACCCTCTGTCTTCTTTCAGCTAGCCAATTTCTGATCCAAAGCTCTAAATCACCTTCCATACTTCCGTATTTTCTGCAATAGCCTACCGTGGGGAACCTTATCAAACGCCTTACTGAAATCCATATACACCACATCCACGGCTTTACCCTCATCCACCTGTTTGGTCACCTTCTCGAAAAACTCAATAAGGTTTGTGAGGCACGACCTACCTTTCACAAAATCGTGCTGACTATCGCAAATGAACTTATTCTTTTCAAGATGATTATAAATCCTATCTCTTATAACCTTTTCCAACATTTTACCCACAACCGAAGTAAGGCTCACAGGTCTATAATTACCAGGGCTGTCTCTACTCCCCTTCTTGAACAAGGGGACAACATTTGCTATCCTCCAGTCTTCCGGCACTACTCCTGTCGACAATGACGACATAAAGATCAACAACAACGGCTCTGCAATCTCCTCCCTGGCTTCCCAGAGAATCCTAGGATAAATCCCATCTGGCCCAGGGGACTTATCTATTTTCACTCTTTCCAAAATTGCTAACACCTCCTCCTTGTGAATCTCAATCCCATCTAGCCTAGTAGGCTGTATCTCAGTAATCTCCTCGACAACATTTTCTTTCTCTACTGTAAATACTGACGAAAAATATTCATTTAACGCTTCCCCTATCTCCTCTGATTCCGCACACAACTTCCCACTACTATCCTTGATTGGCCCTGTTCTAACTCTTATCATTCTTTTATTCTTGATATACCTATAGAAAGCCTTAGGGTTTTCTTTGATCCTATCCGCCAATGACTTCTCGTGTCCTCTCCTTGCTCTTCTTAGCCCTCCCTTTAGATCCTTCCTGACTAGTTTGTAACTCTCAAGCGCCCTAACTGAGCCTTCACGTCTCATCCTAACATAAGCCGCCCTCTTCCTCTTGACAAGCGCTTCAACTTCTTGAGTAAACCACGGCTCCCTCGCTCGACAACTTCCTCCCTGCCTGACAGGTACATACTTATCAAGGACACGCATTAGCTGCTCCTTGAATAAGCTCCACATTTTGTTTGTGCCCATCCCCTGCAGTTTCCTTCCCCATCCTACACATCCTAAATCTTGCCTAATCGCGTCATAATTTCCTTTCCCCCAGCTATAATCCTTGCCCTGCGGTATATACCTGTCCCTGCCCATCGCTAAGGTAAACCTAACCGAATTGTGATCACTATCGCCAAAGTGCTCACCTACATCTAAATCGAACACCTGGCTGGGTTCATTACCCAGTACCAAATCCAATGTGGCATCGCCCCTGGTTGGCCTGTCCACATACTGTGTCAGAAAACCCTCCTGCACACACTGGACAAAAACAGACCCATCTAAAGTACTCGAACTATAGTATTTCCAGTCAATATTTGGAAAGTTAAAGTCCCCCATAACCACTACCCTGTTACTCTCGCTCCTGTCGAGAATCATCTTCGCTATCCTTTCCTCTACATCTCTGGAACTATTCGGAGGTCTATAGAAAACTCCCAACAGGGTGACCTCTCCTCTCCTGTTTCTAACCTCGGCCCATACTACCTCAGTAGACGAGTCCGCAAACGTCCTTTCTGCCGCTGTAATACTTTCCTTGATTAACAATGCCACACCCCCCCCCTCTTTTACCCTCTTCTCTGTTCTTACTGAAACATCTAAATCCCGGAACCTGCAACATCCATTCCTGCCCCTGCTCTACCCATGTCTCTGAAATGGCCACAACATCAGGATCCCAGGTACCAACCCATGCTGCAAGCTCACCCACCTTATTCCGGATGCTCCTGGCGTTGAAGTAAACACACTTTAAACCAAGTTCTTGCTTGCCAGTGCCCTCTTGCGTCCCTGTAACCTTATCCCCTACCTCACTACTCTCAACATCCTGTACACTGGAACTACAATTTAGGTTACTATTCCCCTGCTGATTTAGTTTAAACCCCCCCGAAGAGCACTAACAAATCTCCCCCCCAGGATATTGGTACCCCTCTGGTTAAAAATATTAAAAAAGGCCAGACATGCTCTGAAGTTATTGAACTCAATGTTCAGTCCGTAATGCTGGACAGTAAATCGAAACATCAGGTGGTGTTCCTCGAGCTTGCGTTGAACACTGGAACACTGCAGCAGTCCAAGGACAGAAATGTGGGCATGCGAGCAGGGGGGTGTGTTGAAATGGCAAGCGACAGGAAGCTGGAGGTCATACGATGAGGTGAGGAATTAGATGTGATGAAGTGATCTTTCCAGTTGTGTTGTAAGAGTGACAGTTTGCGAGGCTGTAGTGTTGCATTGTCAGATATAACACTCGCCCCAGTGTTGGTTTCCTGTACCATAATCCTCTTATGTAAATCCAAGCATAACTATCTGAGCAGTTGAGATGTTTAGCTGGAATCTTTGTTATATTTCTAGGTGATGCTGATGTACGGTACACTGCTGTAAGCAGTTTTATCTTCCTACGGTTCTTTGCTCCAGCCATTCTTTCACCTAATCTGTTCCAACTTCACCCTCATCATCCAGTAAGTACAAAACGCAGACTTTGTCCCTCCGTGCAGAACAAACACAGCCAGGAGCTGAACTAATGCAATGGTCAGGACTCATTCTCGAAAACCCCGTGAGATAGAGTACAAAAGGGCAAACAAACAGAGATGGAAATGTTAGCATCACAGGAGAGGCTCTTTCAGCCACACTGGCCTGTGTGTTATGTAGGCCCCTCTCAGCACTGATTTTTACGCAATCACATTAGCCTCGGAAACTGAGCCTATTTTTATATTGGTTCAGTATTTATGCAGTACCTTTTTTTTGAATGATTTAGTTTCAATCACAACTTGTGACAAAGTATTCGATATTCCGTTAACTCAAGGTGTCAGCCATGGCTCAGGGGTCACACTGTCATCTCCAGAACAGAAGGTTGTGGATTCAAGCTCCACCCAGAGATTTGATCACACAGCCCAGCCTGACTGAGGGAGTGCTGCACTGTTGGAGGTGCCATCTTTTGGATGAGACGTTAAACTGAGGTCCCGTCTGCCCTTTCGGGTGGGCGTGACAGATCCCACAGCTGCTATTTTGAAGAAGAGTTGGGAGTTCTCCCCAGCGCCTTGGCCAATATTTATCCTCAACCAACATAAGTAAAAGAGAATATCTGGTCATTTATCTCATTGTAATTTATAAGACCTTGCTGTGTGAAAATTGGCTGCCACGTTTCATACATTACCTACATTCAACCAATATCCAGTTAGATGAATTTGTTCACACTGGTGGTGAGTGTAGTGTTCTTGGGAGGAACAGGTGACTTTGGCCCAATGGTTCCCAGAGCGTTCCAGCACTGGGGATTTTCCTCACCTCATGTCCAGATCTATTGGAGATGCATTGATAGAGATTGATCGATGTGATTGGCTAACAATCAAGCATCAGAGGGAAGCTAATGACACCAAAATAATGAACACAAAGTCTTCACCCCTTCTCTCTGGAAGACTTTCATTTATATAGTGTTATTGCTCCTCTGGTTTGTTGCCTCTTGGAAATGTTAATCACAAGTCTTTAATAATTTCTTCTTTTCCTCGAGGATCCATTAACAGCACGGACTCTGACCCTGGTGTCCAAGACCATCCAGACTTTGGGCAGCTTATCCAAATCCAAGTCTGTAAGTCCTTTGATTTACTTACTCTGCATTCTAATGAGAGAATAGACCGTATTTAACAGTACAAGATCCTCAATAGGGCAATTCACCAACCCCATGCTCATCGTACAGAACTATGCTTAGTGGGAATGTAAGCCAATAGAAGGGATATGACTATGTACTGGTTATGCTACTGGACTTGTAATCCAGATAAAATTAGTTCAAATCCAACCACAGCGATTGAGAATTTGGGCTGGAATTTATATTTCCGCCACCATAATCAGCGACGGATGAAAACAGTGGCAGTCCGCCTGTGCGGGCCGCATGTCACGGAGCCGCCGCACTGATGGCCAGGGCGGACCCCACCCCCAATGACATGGAGGGGGCGGGCAGTCCGTCCCCAGCGATGGTGTCAGCAGCCTTTGTGCAGGCACTGACGTTATTTATAAAAGGCTTCGAGCTCTTCCATTCAATTTAAATATTTAAAGTAAAAGGTTACAAAACATTTTTAAAAATTTTATTTGCCCCTCTCCCACCCGTCCAATAACCATGCAATTAATTTCTTGCCCTCTCCCCCCCCCCCAAAACACTTCCCTTGTCCACCTGACCTTCCCCCCCCCACCACAAGTACATAAACTTTAAACTCTAACCCTTCCCACCATCCCCTAAACCAATGATATTAGTTTGACCCCACTCCCCCATCTCCCACACTGAGAAACTTACTTCCTCCCCCCTCCCCACCAGTGTTCCTCCTCGGTGCCCCGGACGGGGATCTGAAGGCACGGGAGTGCCGGCCACTGGCACCAATGTCGCAGCAGGACGGAAGGCGGAGGCGCAGGTCTGATTAATTCATTAATTTTAATAGATTTAAATATGTTAATGGGCGTCCTGTCGCCAAGTGGCGGGCGGGGGGTGCCACCACGAGGCCTCGCCACTGCCGGCAATATCGGGCCGGGCCTTCCTGACGTCGAGACCTGTGGCGAGCCTCTGCTGGAGGCATTTTCCACACCCCGCCATGACCCCTGGCATCGGGGGGGGGGTCTGTAAAATTTAGCCCTTTGATTTCAGTTCAGGAAAAATTTCTGGAAATAAACTGGTCTCAATAGAAGTGACCACAAAGCTGTCGGATGGTTGTAAAACCCAACTGGTTCACTAATGTCCTTTAGGGAAGGAAGCCTGCTGCCCTTACCTGGTCTGGGTCTATATGTGAGTCCAGACTCACACTAAGGTGGTTGACTCTTAACCGCCCTCTGAAGTGGCAAAACAAGACACTAAGTTGGATCAAAACCACTGCAAAGAATAAACATTGTGTGAGCACCTTCACCACATAGACTGCAGCGATTCAGGAAGAAGGCTCACCAGCACCTTCTCAGGGACACCAGGGATGGGTAATAAATGCTGGCCTTGCCAGTGATGTCCACATCCTGAGAATAAACTTTAAAAAAAGGAGCAACAAAACTGTCAATCAGATTCTCCCTCTGAGCATGGCTCCCTTGGGAGAAGGCGCCTCACTGAATTTACTCTGATATGCTTCATAGTTTGCCTTACTTCCTTGAAACAAACTGAAATGTTCCCCAAGCATTTGTTGAGGAGTAGATTTAACAGATTTGTGTTGCCGGTGCCAACATTCACTCGTTTGTGCAGGAGTCTCTGGGATATTCTGTCTCTGAAGTTGAAACTCCTGTGAGAGTGTCTGTTGACCTCTGCAACCTGAGGCCACGGCCAAATCCATAAGATCCACCTGAAAATATTTGATACAGTTTCTCAATTTAAAATATTTGCTCGGTGATGAAAAGATGATCGCCAACCTGCTTTTGGCAAATCACCAATGCCTGGTGACTTAATCAATAATCTGGTAAGTAAAGTCCAATTTTCAAGTAGGGTTAAAGTCAGTCCATAATTGTGCATCTATTCTATATGGGAACAAGACAGAGTTTCATGGGACTGTGGGACCATTAGAGAAGGGGTTCTTTTGTGGCCATTAAAAGGACTCCCCTTATTGTACATAGCATCTCTCAGTTGGTAATTAACAGGAAAATGTTAATAAATATTTCAGAGCTGCTCACACATTTTCCCATTTTTAAGATCATTTACTGTTTTTTATTTTATCTGCAGGCAAGTTTCAAAGAATCCTACATGGCCACATTCTATGAGCACTTTAATGAGCAGAAATACACAGAGGCTGTAAGAAATGTAAGTGTCTTTTTGCTGATAAACATTCCTTCATTCACATTTTCCCCATACAGTGGGAATGGCAAGGATTCACAGGGACAGTGTGAAGACTTATGGATGAGAAGTTAAACCAAGGCCCCCATCTGTCCCCCAAGTGGATGTGAAAGATTCCATGGTGCTATTTCGAAGACGATATCAGGGGAGTACTTGCCTGTGCCCTGACCAATGTTTATCTTTCAACCAAGAGATTCGCTGGTCATGTATCTCAGTGCTGCCAGTGACATTTTACTGTGTGCAAATTGGCTGCTGCATTTCCTGCATTACAACAGTGACTACACTTAACGAGCACTTCATTGGTTGTAAAGCGCCTTGAGATGTCCTGAGGTTGTGAAAGGCACTATATAAATGCAAGTCTTTCATTTTCAGTCAAATCCACACATCTTTCCCTATGGTTAAAGGACAGTGACTTTTTCCAACAGTGAGCAACTATTTCTGGCTTTACTGTGCTGTTTCTGCTGTTGTGGGTGGTTTGTGTATGGGTTTGGGATTATGTTTGGGTTTGGGTTAGGGTTTGTGTTTGGGATTATGAGTGGGTTTGGGTTTGTGTTTGGGATTATGTGTGGGTTTGGGTTAGGGTTTGTGTATTGGTTTGTGTTTGGGATTATGTGTGGGTTTGGGATTGGGATTGTGTTTGGGATTATGTGTGGATTTGGGTTTTGGTTGTGTTTGGGATTATGTGTGGGTTTGGGTTAGGGTTTGGGATTGTGATTGTGTTTGGGATTATGTGTGGATTTGGGTTAGGGATTGGGATTGTGTTTGGGATTATGTGTGGATTTGGGCTAGGGTTTGGGATTGTGTTTGGGATTATGTATGGATTTGGGTTAGGGTTTGTGTTTTGGTTTGTGTTTGGGATTATGTGTGGATTTGGGTTAGTGATTGGGATTGTGTTTGGGATTATGCGTGGATTTGGGTTAGGGTTTGGGATTGGGATTGTGTTTGGGTTGGAGATTGTGCTTCCTTCAGAACCGTTGCTTATCCAGGTCCAGTTTGGACCTTCTCAGCCTCCCCTTGACATGTGAGTATTGCCAGACTTTCTGCCAGAGATTGCAGATGAAAAATTCTCACCCAGTGAAAGCACTGCCTCCAACTGCTCCTTGTCAACCAGCTTTGGTGAAGTGGACAAAACATGACCCTGATAACTAAGGATTAATTTTTAAAACTGTTTTTGTATGAGAATTTCTTCTTAAATTGAGGGAAAGTGAGAATTTGGTCACAGTGATGGTCTGGGGGCAGAACGATGGGTTTCGCCAGGTCTACGGCTGGCATGTGACACAGAGGGTTAAATATTCGCACTGAAAGGGAGTTTGTGGGGTCTTTATATAAATAGTTGTCCGTCATTTAATACTGCATTTCTGCTTTCGATGAAGTTCCTCGATTTAATCTCCTCATCTGGAAGAAAGGACCACAAGAGCATCGAGCAACCCATCGTATTAAAGGAAGGGTGAGTTCCTGCACTGCCCTGTATCCATATACAGCACATCCACTCCTCTTTATGCCTCTTTAGATTAAATATTCCTCTTTATACTCAATATTTATTTCTTGTGCTGTCTTCATCATCATGGGTAGTTATGTTTTAGTTGGACCAGTCAATTTTGGTATCAAATGAAGGTATTTATGCATAGCCTTTAAATATACAGGGAAACTAGAATACCGTGGTGTACATAATGTTTTAAAATTCATTCTCAGGATGTGGACATTGGTTTCCAACTCTTTAAGATAGAATGTGGGCGCCATTGACAAGACTGGCATTTACTGCCCATCCCTAGTTTGGTACAACTGAGTGTCTTGGTAGGTCAGTTCAGAGGACAGTTACGAGTCAATAATGTTGGTGTGGGACTGGAGTCACAGATAGGCCCAGACTGGGTAAGGACAGAAGGTTTCCTTCCCTAAGGGACATGAGTGAACCAGTTGGGTTTTCATGACAATCCGACAGCTTCATGGTCACTTTTACTGAAACCAGCTTTTTATTTTAACTGAGGTCAAATGCTCAAACTGCCATGGTGGGATTTGAACTCATATTGTCTGGATTAATCCAGGCCTCTTAATTATTAGTCCAGTAACATAACTGTTACACTACCATATCCTGCCAGATGGCAACGATTAAACGCTACTCTATACAGTCTGAGCACTTGAAGGGCTGATTATCTGAGTGCATGCTTCAGGCATGGAAGCACCACACATTGGGAGCTCATACTGGGAAACTGTGGGTATTCACTGGGTGAGGCACCAAATCTGGAGCTGCATTCAGAAAGACAACCCTTTGGAGAATGATGGGCCCTTTAACTACTTTCTCCGCTGTCACTTTGGACTCAATGGGCCAAATGGCTTCCTTCTGTGCGTTATGACTCTAAGACTTCATTATCAAAATCCCTCGCAGTTTTTTTTATTTCTTGAATGACTTTACTTCCTTGGTGACTGTAAAGATGCATTTGCTAACCTTCCAGACTGATATTGATAATTTTCCATTTAGATTTATGATCAAGAGAGCACAGGGGAGAAATCGTTTCGGCATCAAGAATTTTAAGAAGAGATGGTTCCGTCTCAGTAACCATGAGTTCACCTATCACAAGCACAAAGGTGACACGTCATGCAGTTTTCCTTTTCAGACTAAGAGAGTAAATGTCCTGCAAGGGTAACACGCTTACTGCCAGTAATGTTCCACTTGCTGTTCCGTGCCTCCCGATCGTTATTCCCAGTTGGATGTTCATCTCCCAGGCCCTGAGGACCTTCTAACACCCTCTGTTGTTGATCAGTGCATGCTTTCATGGGTCAGATTGTTAGGTCATTTAAACAACCTCTTTCCCTTCACCTGCAAACTGCTAATCTCCTGTTCCCTGGAATCTTACAATATGTCATCCTACTGGGCAATGGAATTCACTGATAAAGATTAGCTTGCATTGTCCGTCCCTTTCTGACCTCATTTGCCCCTGGCACCTCCCTCATTACCATCGTTTGCCACCCTCTCTCTTCTCTCCTATCTTCCGTCACTTACCAACATCCTGAGTAGCGGGTGTCATTACGATTATGAAGGAGTTTGATAAGTTAGACATAGAGAGGTTTCCACTTGTGGGGGAGACCAAAACTAGGGAGCATCAATATAAGATAGTCACTAATTCCCAATAGGGAATTCAGGAGAAACTTCTTTACTCAGAGAATGTGAGAATGTGGACCTTGCTACAACAGAGAGTAATTGGGTCAAAAAACATAGATGCATTTAAGGAGAAGCTAGATGAACATTTGAGGAAGAAAGGAATAGAAGGATATGCTGATAGGGTGAGATGAATTAGGGTGAGAGTGGGCATAAATAATGGCATGGACCTGATGGGCAGAATGGCCTGATCCTGTGCAGTAATTACTATGTAATTCTTTGTAAGTTTGTTCAGTTAGATTGTGATTTAATTCATGAACTTAACTAGAAGTCTTCACAGGAGTGGTGAGTGACCTGCACTAAGTTAGGTTTTGTTTTCAGTCTGTAAGGAGCTGATTTAATAAGTTTTTTCCCAATTTTCTTTTAAGGTGACCAGCCATTGTACAATATTCCGATTGAAAATATTCTTGCAGTTGAGCAACTGGAGGAAGAATCTTTTAAAATGAAAAATGTGAGTAGAATGTTAACATGTTGCTAAGATTTGAAAGATGAAGATTATGGACAATATGATGGAAATGTTTAAAATTATGAAAGGTTTGAACAGAATGGTTAGGAGCAAGCAGATTGTTCCTGTAATTAAGCAGCCAAAGATATAACAACAACAACTTGCATTTAAATAGCACCTTTCATATAGGAAAATGCCCCAGGGCGCTTCACAAGAGTGTAAGTCGGACAAAAATTGACACCAAGCCAAAGATGGAGATATTGGTATGGGCGACCAAAAGCTTGGCCAAAGAGGTATGTTTAAAGGAGCATTTTAAGGGAGACAGAGGCGGAGAGCTTTCGGGAGGGAATTCCAGAGTTTGGGGCCCAGGCAGCTGAAGGCACGGCCGCCAATGGTGGAGTAAAGGAAGTTGGGGATGCTCAAGTGGCTGGAATTAAAGGAGCGCAGAGATTACAGAGGGTTGTAGGGTTGGAAGAGGTTGCAGAGATAGGAAGGGGATGAGGCCATGGAGGGATTTGAATGCAAGGATGAAAACTTTAATATTGAGGCATTTTTAGACCAGTGATGGGAGAGCAGATTTGAAGGGGTTATAAGAGGAGAGTATTGGAGAGCTGAAGTTTTATGGAGGGTGGAAGGTGGGAGACCAGCCAGGAGAGCATCGGAATAGTCGAATCTGAAGGTAACAAAAGCATGGATGTGGGTTTTCGCAGCAGAGAGGGTGAGGCAGAGGCGGAGACGGGGATTATTATGAAGGTGGAAATAGAGGGTATTGGTGATGGTGTGGATGTGGGGTCAGAAATTCAGCTCAGGGTCAAATAGGACACCAAGGTTGCAAACAGTTTGGTTCAGGCTGAGACTGTGTCCAGGAAGAAGGATGGAGTCAGTGGTGAAGTAATGGAGTTTGTGGCAGGGACTGAAGACAACGGCTTCGGCCTTCCCTGTGTTTAAGTGGAGAAAATTGCAGCTCATTCAGGACTGACATTGTGCCTCCCCAGCAGAATGTACACTCCTAACCACCGCTCAAACACAGTCAACCAGTTTAATTTCAGAAAATCGAGGAATACATAATTACTCCCCAAATTTGCAGACTCTCGTTTAAACCAGAGTTTGAGGTAATTATTTGTTGTTGTTGCTTTAATTCAGATGTTTCAAGTTATTCAGCCAGAAAGAGCATTGTACATACAGGCCAACAACTGTGTGGAGGCAAAAGACTGGATTGACATCTTAACAAAAGTTAGTCAGTGCAACAAGAAGCGATTGACCATGTACCATCCCTCCGCCTACCTCAACGGGCACTGGCTATGCTGCAAGACAAGTGCAGACTCCGCGCCAGGCTGTACCCCTTGCACAGGGTAAGAAGTATTGCATTTTGCGCTTGTTTTAAGCAGATTTTAATGAACGGTTTCTTAAAGCACGGGAACATCAGAGAGAATGCTCCCATGGCTAAGCAATCAATCAGGTGCATTCCAGCATTCCCTTGTTTCTTATTTGCAAAGAATCAGAGAATTTTTCAGCACAGAAGGAGGCCATTCGGCCCATCATGCCTGTGCCTTGTCAATGAAAGAGCTAACCATGAGTCGCACTCCCCTGCCTCACACTAAGGCCTTTTTAAGTCTTTATTGAATACATATATATATATATATATATATATATATATATGCAGCCTCTTCCCTGTTAAAAGATATCCTGAACTCTGCTTCCCTCACTGTTTCTAGTCGGGATTCCATATCATAGAGTCATAGAGTCGAACAGCATAGAAACAAGCCCTTCGGCCCACCGCGTCCAGGCCGACCATAATGCCTATCTATACTAATCCCACCTGCCTGCATTAATTCCATATCCCTCTACGCCTTGCTCATTCAAGTACCTGTCCAGATGCCTCTTAAATGTTGCTACTGTTCCTGCCTCCACCACCTCCTCAGGCAGCTCATTCCAGATACCGACTATTCTTTGTGAGAAAAATTTACCCCTTTGATCCCCTTTAAACCTCCTCCTTCTCACCTTAAATCTATGCCCTCTAGTTTTAGTCACCCCTACCATGGGAAACAGACTCTGGCTATCTACCCTATCTATGCCTCTCATAATTTTATATACCTCTATCAGGTCCCCTCTCAGCCTCCTTCGCTCCAGGGAAAACAGACCCAGCCTATCCAATCTCTCTTTATAACTCAAGCCCTCCAAACCAGGCAACATCCTTGCGAATCTTTTCTGCACCCTCTCTAGCTTAATCACATTTTTCCTGTAGTGCGGCGACCAGAACTGCACACAGTACTCCAAATGCGGCCTAACCAACGTTATGTACAACTGTAACATGACATCCCAACTCTTGTACTCAGTGCCTCGGCCGATGAAGGCAAGCATGCCATACGCCTTCTTCACCACCCTGTCTACCTGTGTTGCCACTTTCAGGGAACTATGTACTTGCACCCCAAGGTCTCTCTGCTCAAGAACACTCCCCAGGGCCCTGCCATTCACTGTAAATGTCCTGCCCCGGTTTAACTTCCCAAAATGCATCACTTAACACTTGTCTGCGTTAAATTCCATTTGCCAATCCCTTGCCCACTCTCCCAGTTGATCTATATCCTGTTGTAACCTTAGACAACCTTCTTCACTGTCCACTATACCACCAATTTTGGTGTCATCGGCAAACTTACTAATCATGCCTCCTACATTCACATCCAAGTCATTAATATATATGACAAACAACAGAGGGCCCGGCACCGATCCCTGCGGCACACCACTGGTCACTGGCCTCCAATCTGAAAAACAACCCTCCACTACCACCCTCTGCCTCCTATCACCAAGCCAATTTTGTATCCAATTGGCTAGCTCATCCTGGATCCCATGTTTTCAAACCTTCTGGACCAGCCTACCATGCGGGACCTTGTCAAAGGCCTTGCTAAAGACCATGTAGACAATGTCCATCGCCCTGTCCTCGTCAATCCTGTTGGTCACCTCCTCGAAAAACTCAATCAAATTCATGAGACATGATTTCCCACGCACAAAGCCATGCTGACTATCCCTAATCAGACCATGCCTTTTCAAATGCATATAAATCCTGTCTCTCAGAATCCCTTCCAATAACTTTCCCACCACTGATGTAAGGCTCACCGGCCTGTAGTTCCCTGGCTTATCCCTGCTGCCCTTCTTAAATAAAGACACAACATTAGCTGTCCTCCAGTCTTCCGGTGCCTCACCCGTGGCTAACGATGATACAAAAATCTCTGCCAGGGCCCCAGCAATCTCCTCCCTTGCTTCCCATATCATCCTAGGATACACCTGGTCAGGCCCTGGGGATTTATCCACCTTAATGTGCTTCAAAGCCTCCAACACCTCCCCCTTTGTAATGTTGATATGCTCCAGGATATCGCTGTTCCCTCCCTTGAACTCACTAGCTTCCATGACCTTCTCCACTGTAATTACAGATGAGAAGTATTCATTTAAGACCTCGCCCATTTCCCGTGGCTCCACACTGATCCTTATGGGGACCTGCTCTCTCCCTAGCTACCCTTTTACTCTTAATATACTTAAAGAATCTTTTAGGATTCTCCTTTATCTTATCTGCCAGGGAAATCTCATGACCCCTTTTCGCCCTCCTAATTTCCTTCTTAAGTGTAGTCCTACATCCCCTATACTCCTCGAGGGACTCGCTTGATCCCAGCTGCCTATACCTGACATATGCCTTCTTCTTTGTCCTGACCAGACCCTCAATATCCCTCGTCAACCAAGGTTCCCTAAACTTGCCAGCCTTCCCCTTCCATCTAACAGGAACATGCCGGCCCTGAACTCTTCCTATCTCACTTTTAAAAGCCTCCCACTTGCCAGACGTCCCTTTACCTGTTAATACCTCCTAATTTACTTTATCAAAACCCTTCCATCAGATCTCCTCTAAACATCCCTGCGTTCTGATAAAAAGAGCTTCGGTTACATCGTCTGGTAACATAAGAAATAGGAGCAGGACCATTCGGCCCCGCGAGTCTGTTCTGCTATTCATTAAGATCATGGCTGATCTACCTCAACTCCGTGTTCCCACTCTATCCCCTTATATCTTGATTCCCTCAGTGCCCAAAAATCTATCAATCTCTGCTTTGAATATACTGAACAACTGAGCATTCACAGCCCTCTGTGGTAGAGCATTCCAAAGATTCACAACACTCAGTGAAGAAATTTCTCCTCATCTCAGTCCTAAATGACCGACCCCTTATCCTGAGGCTGTGATTCCTGGTTCTAGACTCTCCAGTCAGGGGGCATCTACCCTATCGAGTCTCTCTTCATGACTGAAGCCTCTTGTTGCTGGTATCATCTCAGTGAATCTCTCACGCACCCTCTCCAAGGCCTTGACATTTTTCCTGAAGTGCCCAAAGTGGACTCAGTGTTCTAGCTGCAGACAGGAATGATCTGTACAGGTTTGGCATCTTTTGCCCAGAATGAATCTTAATTAACTAACAAAAGAGGACACTGCATGATTCAAGTTGTCTTTCTGGTTCTGTGCAGTGGGCTGCCAGCTAACATCCAGCTACATGTGGATGGTGACAGGGAGACTGAGCACATATATTCACTCTACAACAACTACAGGACCAAGTTAGAGAAGATGCAAGGTGAAGTATTTAAAGTTATGGCCTCTGATAATGCAAATGCAAAAGGTGGAGAAAATGGTGAAGGATGATGCGTTGGGCTGGTGGGGTGGAAGATGAGGACAAGGGGAACCCTATCGTGGTTTGGCGGTGAGGTGGGTGGGGGGCGGTGCAGGGGATTTCTATTGCAAATTCTTGGAATGTTATTGGCTATTCCTATAGTTGTCCTAACTGAAGTACCAGTTAAGAGTCAGTCAAGTTTCTGTGAGACTGGAGTCACATTTGGCCCAGACTGGGTAAGGACAGCAGATTTCCACTCCTAAAGGGACATCAGTGAAGCAGTCCGGTTTTTATGACAATCTGAAAGCTTCAGGATTACTTTTACTGAGACCAGATTTTTATTTCCAGATTTTTAAAACTGAATTAAAATTCTAACTCTGCTCTGTGGGATGTGAACTTGCTGAATTAGTGCAGATCTCTATGTTACCGCATTGAAAGAGGCCTTGCATTGATCTAGCAACTAATCACATCTTCAGGACGTCCAAACTGCTTCACAACCAATGATTGATTGAAAGCATAAAATTAATTATTTGATTCACAGCCAGTTAGCTCTTTAAATATAAGGGGTTGCTAAGCTTGTGCAGAATCTTGGTTAGAGCACTGTGCACAGTTCTGGTCTCAGTATTATAAAAAAAGACACAGAGGCACTGTAGAAGGTGAAAAAAAGATTTACAAGAATGATACGAGAACTGAGAGCTTTTAACTATCAGGAAGGATTGAAGAGGCTGGGACTCGTTTCTCTAGAAAAGGGAAGGACTGAGGGGTGACCTGATAGAGGTCTTTAAAAATATGAAGGGGCTCAATAGGGTAGACATAGAGGAGATGTTTCCACTTGTGGAAGAGACCAAAACTAAATGCCATAAATATCAGATAGTCACTAATAAATCCAATAGAGAATTCAGGAGAAACATCTTTACCCAGAGAATGATTGGACTGTGGAACTCATTACCACATGGAGTGCTTGAGGGGTATGGCATAGACGCAGTTCAGGGGAGGCTGGATAAACCTATAAGGGAGAAAGAAATAGGATATATTGATAGGGTGAGGTGGAGAGGGGTGAGAGAAGGCACCTTTGGTGCATCAACACCACATGGACCAGCTGAGTGACCTGTCTATGTACATTCTCTGTAATGTAATTCTATGTGAAGAGGTTTCCTGGTGCTATACTACAGCTGGGAGTGATCTACTTTGTCAGCTTTGGAAAAAGATTTCCTCTCTGATTTTGTCTTGGAAACTCGAGGCTGGGATCCCCTTCCAGCCACTCTCTGATACCCATTACAGACTCCATGTATGTGAACCTGCACAGTAAGCACGAGAAAGCTGGTGGACTGTGGGCAGCTACATCCCTTTCTCGCTTGACATCTATGTCAAGCAGGGAGCACAGCTGATTTTTTTGTCCCTCTCCCTCTCTAGCCCAAGGACCCTGAACCCAGCGGCCATGCCCCATTTGTTGTTCTGACACTTTTCAGCTGACTCAGCCTGGATCTGGAATCAAACTTAAAATTTACTAGTCTGTATAACTTAGTTCTAGAATAGAAGCTGCCTTAACTGTCTGCTTGTTTGTTGGCTTAACTTTCTTTTAAGTTTAGTCATTATCCCTGCACTCCTCCAATTCTGGCCTCGCATATCCCCGATTTCCATCTCTCCACCATTCACAGCGTGCCTTCAGCTACCTGGGCCCTAAGCTCTGGACATCCCTCCCTAAACCTCTCCGCCTCTCTCTCTCCTCCTTTAAGATGCTCCTTAAAACCTACCTCTTTGACCAAGTGAATCGGTTACCTGTCCGAATATCTCCTCCTGTGGCTCAGTGTCAAATTTTGACAGTGTTCCTGTGAAGTGCCTTGGGACGTTTTACTATATGAAAGATGCTATATAAATTCAAGTTGTTGTTGTTTTTGTACTATCACTCAAAATAATCACCTGCATTTAACTCTTGTTACCAGAGGCATGTGGTAGCAAGTCTGTGTATGATGGTCCAGAGCAGGAGGAATATTCATCCTTCATCATTGATGACCCTCAGGAGACATATAAAGTATTAAAACAGATTATAGCTGCAGTCAAAACCTTGGAACTGGAGCATACTCAGTATACGAGGAATAAGTTCAAGAGGACCAAGTATGGCAGCCAGTAAGTGTGACATTTTGTTTAAGTTCTTCCTTCCTGCAATAATCTATCCCCTTAAAAACATGTCAGATTGGATAGGTTGGGAGGAGGCTTGTGTGCAGTATTAACACCAGCATGGGCTGAATGGCCTGTTTCTGTGCTGTAAATACTGTGCAACATTCCTGCCCTCACATTGCCATCACTGAATTGACCTATTAATCACGTGGCGACATTAACAGAGACTGGGTAGTCCTTTTAATTTTGGGGGGTTATATTTCAGCCCCTAAGAAATGAGAGTGACTGGGCAAAACTTGCTTCTTTCCCCTTCCTGAATGGGCACAATTCCACACGGTTTGTGGCATGGTGGGATTGGGAATGGTTGTGTGGGAAAGAAGAGGTAGAATCATGGAATGATAAAACACAGAAAGAGGCCATTGTGTCTGTGCTGGCTCTGAAAGATCTGTCCAATTAGACCCACTTCCCTGCTCTTTCCGCACAGCCCTACAATTTCTTTTCCCTTTTCAAGTATTTATCCAATTCCCTGTTGAAAGTTATTATCGAATCTGCTTCCACCATCCTTTCAGGCAGCGCATTCCCGATCACAATAACTCTGCATGAAAAAATAGTTTCCTTGTATCACCTCCGCTTCTTTTGTATAGCACCTTAAATCTGTGTCCTCTGGTTACCGACCCTCCTGCCATTGGAAACAGTTTCTCCTTATTTACTCTGACAAAACCCTTTGTGATTTTGAACACCTCGATTAAATCTGCCCTTAACCATCCCTGCTCTAAGGAGAACAATCCCAGTCTCTCCACATAACTAAAGTCCCTCATTCCTGGCACCATTCTAGTAAATCTCCTCCACACCCTCTCCAAGGCCTCGACATCCTTCCTAAACTGTGGGGCTCAGAATTGGTCACAATATTCCTGCTGTGTGGTAACCAGTGATTTATAAAGGTTTAGCGTAACTTCATTGTATTCAATGTCCCTACTTACAAATCTCACACGCCATCTTAACTGCCTTATCAACTTACCCTGCCTGCCACCTTCGAAGATTTGTGAATGTGCACCCCCATTATTTCAAATGTGTAACAATCTGAATTTTAAAGATAATTTAATTGTGCACTTTAATTTTTTTTTTAAGGGAGCATCCAATTGGCGACAAGTCTCTTCAGTGTTACATAAGCCAAAACTCAGGATCTTCGACCAATTCATGTGACCAACTGCCTTAAGGAAGACACGGGAATGCCAAGAGTATTACTTTGTACCTGAAGGTGCTGGATATTTAGTGGCTACAGACTGAAGATGAAGTTTAATTCGTATAATATATACAGATTTGGAGCATTCAACATACACACGTTCCTCATGATTTTAATGAAGTTTTCGCAAACAGTTACAGTGTGCACTTTGGTCATCTGATTGTAACAGATGACTAACCATTTGCCTTTAAGGCAATAATTTTATACCTGCTTCGGGCAGTGATCAGTTCAATGATCATTGAAAATGAACCAGTCTGCAAGCAACTCCAGTGTAAAGTTTTTAGAATCGTTGGATCCAAACCGAGCTGAGTATTGACGTAATAAAGCAATAGAATCTCACAAGCTGCAACTGCACAAGGGTAAACTCTCGGAGAATCACTTGACAGGAGAACAGGACTGAGAATGGGGTTCTATTCCTGATCTGTGTCCCATCCAAGGAGGGTCTGCACCGACGCAAAGCCTTGTGAATTTACCCTTTAGCGTTGCGACATGTTAATATCAGTAGTATTTACCCCACTTCTCCCTTCCCTGCAGGGCAAGAGAAAAGAGACCCATTACACTGCAGATTTTTATGGATCATCTGCTTTTCCTTCCTGCTGGATTGAGGATTCTGCTTCTAGGGAGAGGATGAGCCCAGTATCATCATTGGATCTACTGCATCAAGCTCACTGGCATTGTTCTCTTCTACAGTGGCACTAGTCAGTTCAGCACCATTGGACAGACTCCTAGGTGCTTGTACGTGAGGGCACCATACCCCCACGAGTCCTGCCTCATTGAATGTTGAGTTGTGTCACTCAGGCAGAAACACTCATCTGCAGTTGGAAAAAGACTTCAACTTTTGCGCCATTTCCTGGTGTACTGTGCGTGCAGTCTTAAAAAGCCGTCTGATTTAATAGGATTGAGTATGCCATACCAACAGTGTGCACAGTCTTGGTACTGCATGTGTACAGCCCACCTGACATGTACAATGTCAGAAGCAGTGTGTGTAATCTTACATTGATGTATCCCGTGTCAGGGCTCCGAATTGAGTAGCACTGCGAAATGTAATGTCATTCATACACTGTGAAGCAGCACCATTACTAATGACGGTTATAGAGTTAGGGCTCAGCCACTCTGTTGTGGAATATTTTCTGACCAAATGCCTCCTGCTTCCGTTTTAACAGAATGAGGACATACATCTTCATTTGCAGTGGCACATCTTTATCTAAAGGGATGAAAAATACAACTACAATTGTAGATAGATTGATTTCCTCTGAGCTGCAGGGGGTTGTCCATTAGTATATATCTGTAAAAGAAGCACTGTCCTAGTGATAGAATTGGTTTATCTGTTTTAGAAAAATGTTGAATAAAATGTATATTATTAGGATTCCTGAACCGTTAAAAGGGAAATGTTTCATTTCACAGAGTCTCCGATACACCTGCCAGCTGAACAGATTCTCCTCCAATGCTTGTAACTTAACACTTTACATAGAATACTAATCTGACACCTTGCATTTTTAACTGCCAAATAAAGCCACAGTTTTTAACAGCTGTGTGTTCATGTTTTTAACACAACTGAGCAAAATGTTCATGAGGATTGAAGGGGTAAATGGCAGTGTAAAAAAGGAGGTATAGTACTGAGGACAAATCACGGAGTGAAAACTGCATTTTCAAAGCGGGAAATTGGTTCGAGTGAGAAATTGTCAGTAAACAGTTCGGAATGTCTTGTGTCCCTTCACCCCCATCCTTAGACAGACTTCAAATTTGCAACTATAGTCAATTGGCAATTAAAGACAAAAAGATTTCATTGTACCGTTCATGACCTCAGGACATCCCACTGTGCTTCACAGCCAAGGAGGTGCAGTCACTGTTGTAATGTGGGAGCCAATTTGTGCACAGCAAGATCTCACAAAAAAAGCAATGAGATAAATAGACAGATAATGTTTTTAGTGATGTTGATTGAGGGGATAAACATTGGTCAGGACACTGGGGAGAACTCCCCTGCTCTTCTTCAAAATAGTACTATGGGATTTTTTAATATCTGCCAGAGAGGGCAGACAGGGCCTCAGTTTAACGTCTCAGCCAAAAGACAGCACCTCCAACAGTGCTGCACTCCATCAGTACTGCACTCAACCTAGGTTTAGTGCTCAAATTTCTGGAGTGGGACTTCTGACTCAAAGGCAAGAGTGCGACTCACTGAGCCACAGTTAACAAGTAGCAGATAATCCTTAGTCACTGGTTAGGTTATAATCAACTTGTCTGAGCAGCTGGAATGTGTATTTGGACCTTATTTGAAAGGGATAGAAATGTTCATGAGAGCATTAGTTCGAGTAGAGGGGACACTACATAGTGAACTGGTAAGGGTTAAGGTTAGCTGGGGACAGAGTGAGAACACAACTTGATTAGTATGGGAGTTAGGAACAGAGGGAGAAGGACACCAGAATAGGTTAAGTGTAACTTAAATAGGTATTACAAATGTCTGCCCTTTTGCTGTCATTTCCTTGTGTGTGTATCTATGGCAATGGGCTTTCCAGTGGAAATCCCCCCTTTTTTTTTTTAAGAGGCATGGGGTCAACTTCCACATGTTTGCTGTTGACACCCAACTCTACGTCTCCATCTCAGCTGTTGTTCCAACAATCACCCCTGTGCTGTCAGACTGCCTGATGTCAGGTTGTGAGTGAGTCAAAATTTCCTCGGGCAGAACTTCAGGAGGACCAAGGCTGTCCACTGCCATAAACCTTATTCTCTTGATACCGACTCTACCCTGGCCACCTGCTCAGGTTACACCAGTCCATGAAATCTTCTTCATCATCAGGACCCTTACTTCCATCTCTAGAACATCACCCGTCTCTGCCCCTGCCCTACCTCACCGTCATAGCAGATGAAACATCTATATTTTTCTGTCCGTCCGTCACCTTTAGATTTCCCCAATGTCCTCTGTGCCAACCTCCATAAAATCCAACTTGCTCAAACACAGCTGCCTGTAATCTGTCCCGTTTGCCCAGCACACCCTGTCCTCATGGAGCTGCACTGACAGCAAGTCCTCAAAGGCACGGAATTCAAACTCCTCACCCACTTCTTCAAATCACTTCACATCCCCCCACCACTGAAACCTCCTCCAAACTTGCACCTTCTCCTAGTCTTCCAATCCCCTCCTGCACCCTCCAATTCTCTCCTGCACCCTCCAATCCCCTCCTGAACCTTTCAATTCTCTCCTGAACCCTCCAATCCTCTCCTGCACCCTCCAATCCCCTTTTGCACTACCCAATCCTCCCCTGCACCCTCCAATCCCCTCCTGAACTCCCCATTCCCTTCCTGCATCCCCCAATTCTCTCCTACACCCCCCATCCCTTCCTGAACCCTCCAATCCCCTTCTGCACCCTCCAATCTCCCCCTGCACCCTCCAATCTCCCCCTGCACCCCTCCCCAATCCCCTCCAGTCCTCTCCTGCGTCCTTTCGGCATCGCCCCTCCCTTCTCTCCATCATTGGAAGTTGTCTCTTTAGCTGCATCAGCTTGACTCTCTGGAATATCCTCCCTAAACCCCTCTACCTCTCCCCTGCTCTGTCTCCCTTCCAAAATCTTCTCGGCACCCATTATTCTCGCACCTTGGCTTTGTATCCCTCCTTTTATCGGTTCATTCCTCCTCTCCTGTTTCCTATATTAAGGAAACTATATAAATGCAAATTGGTTTGGAGGAAGGAGCAGTCAAGAGGCATTGACCAATTCAGGATGAACCCGAGGTGGTACACCCAACTGGAGGTACCCGAGCTGGCAACGAATACAGAAATTGCTAGAGGATACAAGGCCAAGGTCTATCAAGTTCACTGTAGAATTATAGAATCATAAAATGATACAGCACAAAAGGAGGCCATTCGGCTCATCGTATGTCTGCCAGCTCTTTGAAGAAGCTTTCCAATTGGTTTCATTCCTCTGTCTTTTCCCCATAAACCTGCATTTTTTCCCCTCTCAAGTGTTTATCCAATTCTCCCATCCTGGTAGCTGCATGATACGATAATGGATCACAGTGATCGATCTCTATCAATGAGTCCACAACAGACCCAGACATGAGGTGAGGAAAACCTTCAGTGGTGGAGAGCTTTGGGAATGCGCGGAGTTTGCAAGTTCTCCCTGTGACCGCGTGGGTTTCTGCCGAGTGCTCCGGTTTCCTCCCACAGCCAAAAGACTTGCAGGTTGATAGGTAAATTGGCCATTGTAAAAAATTGCCCCTAGTGTAGGTAGGTGGTAGGAGAATGGTGGGGATGTGGTAAGGAATATGGGATTGATATAGGATTAGTATAAATGGGTGATTGTTGGTCAGCACAGACTTGGTGGGCTGAAGGGCCTGTTTCAGTGCTGTATCTAAAAATAAATAAATATTGGGTCCTTAATTCTATATTTTTATCTTTGGAATCCCTCCAACAATGTCTAGCCAAGTCTTGAGTTTCATTTCTTCCCACAGCCGTCACTGCACGTGGGACTTCCTTAAATGAAGATAATTGGCAAAAGGACCAGATAGAAAATGGGAAGTTTTTTGCACAGCAAGCTAGCTTTCTTAAAGGGGGTGAAAGTGGCAATGAAGTAAAGTGGCTTGGGGAGGGAATTTCAGAGCTTAGGACGTAGATGGCTGAAGACACAGTCACCAATGGTGGCGTGAAGGGTCAGAAAAGGACTTGAAGGCAGTTGTAGGAACACAACTTTCTCGGAGGGTTGTAGGGCTGGAGGAGATTATAGAGATAGAGAGCGGAGAGGCCATTGAGGGAACTGAACACAAGGATGAGAATTTAAAAATCAAGGCATTTACAGACCAGGAGCCAATGTAGGTCAACAGGCACAGGGGTGATGGGGGCAAATGGAACTGGGTGTGAGCTGGAATATGAACAGCTGAATGAGTTCAAGCTGATTGAGGCTGGAAAATGGGAGGCCGACCAAGGATGCCTCAGAATCGTCGAGTCTGGAGGTGACAAACACATGGATGAGCGTTTCAGTGGCAGGTAAATTGAAGTGGGGTGGAGTAGAGTGATATTATGGAGGTGGAAGTAGGTGGTCTTTGTGATGGGGACTATGTGGGGTCAGAAGGATGCCAGTTGTCTGGTTCAGCCTGGGACAGTGGCCAGGGAAGGGATAGAATTGGTGGTGAGGGAACAGAGATTATGGCAAGGCCGAAGACAACGATTTCTGTCTTCCCAATATTTAACCAGAGAAATTTACAGTGCAGACACGTTGGGCCAAGTAGCCTCTTTCTGTACCATAAACTTTCTATGATTCTATGACTGGAATCAGGCGGTCAGTCCCATTCACCTCAACAGAGAACAGAAGAAATAGGAGCTAGAGAAGGCCATTTGGCTTCTCAAGTCTGTTCTTCCATTTTACAAGACCATGGCTGATCGTCAACCTCAACTTCACCTTCCTACGCTAACCTGACCACCCTCAGTCCCCAAAAATCTATCGATCTCAGTCTTGAACATACTCAACAACTGAGCATTCACAGCTCTCTGAGGTAAAGAATTCCAAAGATTCACAACCCTCTGAGTAAATAAATTTTCCCTCAACTCAATCCTAATTGGCCAATTCCTAATCCGGAGACTGTGATCCCATGTGCTAGACACCGCAGACAGGGGAAACATTTTCTCAGCATCTCCAATGTCAAACTCCTTCAGAATTTTTGGATGTTTCAATGAAATCACCCTTCATTTTCCTAAACTCCAGGGAATAGAGGCCTGGTTTACTCAATCTCTCCTCCTAGTACAATCGTCTCATCCCAGGAATCAGTTCGCACTGCCACTCGGGAAAGTGTATCCTTTCTTGGGGAGACCAAAACTTGAAGGTGGTCTCACCCATGCCCTGTATAATTGCAGCAAGACATATTTATCCATATTGAGCACCGCAGGATGGTGTGGTCAGCAGCGTCAAGAGATACAACACACCCACGCCCCATAAACACACACCACACACACAGAAACCAACAAAGATACTGACCCTCCCCAACACAGACCCCTACAAACTTACAGACACCCCAACACAGACCCCCACAAACATACTGACCCCAACACAGACCCCCACAAACATACTGACCCCCTCAACACAAACCCCACAAACATACTGACCCTCCCACCACAGACCCCCACAAACATACAGACCCCCCAACACAGACCCCCACAAACATACTGACCCCAACACAGACCCCCACAAACATACTGACCCCCACAACACAAACCCCACAAACATATTGACCCTCCCAACACAGACCCCCACAAACATACTGACACCCCCCAACACAGACCCACAAACATATTGACCCCCCCAACACAAACCCCACAAAAATACTGACCCCCCCCCCAACACAAACCCCACAAACATACTGACCCTCCCAACACAGAACCCCACAAACATACTGACCCCCCCAACACAGAACCCCACAAACATACTGACCCCCCCAACACAGACCCCCACAAACATACAGACACCCCAACACAGACCCCCACAAACATACAGACACCCCAACACAGACCCCCACAAACATGCTGACCCCCCCCAACAGACCCGACAAACATACTGACACCCTCCAACACAGACCCACAAACATACTGACCCCCCCAACACAAACCCCACAAACAGACTGACCCCCCCAACACAAACCACACAAATATACTGACCCCCCCAACACAAACCCCACAAACATACTGACCGCCCAACACAGACCCACACAAACTTACTTACCCCCCAACACAAACCCCACAAACACTGAACCCCCCAACACAAACCCCACAAACATATTGACCTTCCCAACACAAACCCCACAAACATATTGACCCCCCCCCAACACAAACCCCACAAACATACTGATCTTCCCAACACAAACCCACACAAACATACTGACCCCCCCAACACAAAACCCCCAAGACAAACCCAACAAACATACTGAACCCCCCAACACAGACCCCACAAACATACTGACCCCCCAACACAAACCCCACAAACATACTGACCCCCCCCAACACAGACCCCCACAAACATACTGACCCCCCCCAACACAAATCCCACAAACATACTGACCCCCCCCAACACAAACCCAACAAACATACTGACCTCCCCAACACAAACCCCACTAACATACTGACACCCCCCAACACAAACCCCACAAACATACTGACCCCCCAACATAGATACCCACAAACATACTGACCCCCCCCAACACAAACCCCACAAACATACTGACCCCCCCCCAACACAAATCCCACAAACATACTGACCCCCCCAACACAGACCCCCACAAACATACTGACCCCCCCCAACACAAACCCCACAAACATACTGGCCCCCCAACACACACATACTGACACCCCCAACACAAACCTCACAAACATACTGACCCCCCCCAACACATACCCCCACAAACATACTGACCCCCTCAACACAAACCCCACAAACATACTGACCCTCCCAACACAAACCCAACAAACATACTGACCCCCCCAACACAAATCCCACAAACATACTGACCCCCCCAACACAAACCCCACAAACATACTGACCCTCCCAACACAAACCCAACAAACATACTGACCCCCCCCAACACATACCCCCACAAACATACTGACCCCCTCAACACAAACCCCACAAACATACTGACCCTCCCAACACAAACCCAACAAACATACTGACCCCCCCAACACAAATCCCACAAACATACTGACCCCCCCAACACAAACCCCACAAACATACTGACCTCCCCAACACAAACCCCACTAACATACTGACACCCCCCAACACAAACCCCACAAACATACTGACCCCCCAACATAGATACCCACAAACATACTGACCCCCCCAACACAAACCCCACAAACATACTGAGCCCCCAACACAGACCCCCACAAACATAGTGACACCGCCAACACAAACCCCACAAACATACTGACCCCCCCAACATAGATACCCACAATCATACTGAACCCCCCAACACAAACCCCACAAACATACTGACCCCCCAACATAGATACCCACAAACATACTGACCCCCCCCAAAACAAACCCCACAAACATACTGACCCCCCCCAACACAAATCCCACAAACATACTGACACCCCCAACACAAACCCCACAAACATACTGACCCTCCCAACACAGAACCCCACAAACATACTGACCCCCCCAACACAGAACCCCACAAACATACTGACCCCCCCAACACAGACCCCCACAAACATACAGACACCCCAACACAGACCCCCACAAACATACAGACACCCCAACACAGACCCCCACAAACATGCTGACCCCCCCCAACAGACCCGACAAACATACTGACACCCTCCAACACAGACCCACAAACATACTGACCCCCCCAACACAAACCCCACAAACAGACTGACCCCCCTTACACAAACCACACAAATATACTGACCCCCCCAACACAAACCCCACAAACATACTGACCGCCCAACACAGACCCACACAAACTTACTTACCCCCCAACACAAACCCCACAAACACTGAACCCCCCAACACAAACCCCACAAACATATTGACCTTCCCAACACAAACCCCACAAACATATTGACCCCCCCCCAACACAAACCCCACAAACATACTGATCTTCCCAACACAAACCCACACAAACATACTGACCCCCCCAACACAAAACCCCCAAGACAAACCCAACAAACATACTGAACCCCCCAACACAGACCCCACAAACATACTGACCCCCCAACACAAACCCCACAAACATACTGACCCCCCCCAACACAGACCCCCACAAACATACTGACCCCCCCCAACACAAATCCCACAAACATACTGACCCCCCCCAACACAAACCCAACAAACATACTGACCTCCCCAACACAAACCCCACTAACATACTGACACCCCCCAACACAAACCCCACAAACATACTGACCCCCCAACATAGATACCCACAAACATACTGACCCCCCCAACACAAACCCCACAAACATACTGACCCCCCCCCAACACAAATCCCACAAACATACTGACCCCCCCAACACAGACCCCCACAAACATACTGACCCCCCCCAACACAAACCCCACAAACATACTGGCCCCCCAACACACACATACTGACACCCCCAACACAAACCTCACAAACATACTGACCTCCCCCAACACATACCCCCACAAACATACTGACCCCCTCAACACAAACCCCACAAACATACTGACCCTCCCAACACAAACCCAACAAACATACTGACCCCCCCAACACAAATCCCACAAACATACTGACCCCCCCAACACAAACCCCACAAACATACTGACCCTCCCAACACAAACCCAACAAACATACTGACCCCCCCCAACACATACCCCCACAAACATACTGACCCCCTCAACACAAACCCCACAAACATACTGACCCTCCCAACACAAACCCAACAAACATACTGACCCCCCCAACACAAATCCCACAAACATACTGACCCCCCCAACACAAACCCAACAAACATACTGACCTCCCCAACACAAACCCCACAAACATACTGACCTCCCCAACACAAACCCCACTAACATACTGACACCCCCCAACACAAACCCCACAAACATACTGACCCCCCAACATAGATACCCACAAACATACTGACCCCCCCAACACAAACCCCACAAACATACTGAGCCCCCAACACAGACCCCCACAAACATAGTGACACCGCCAACACAAACCCCACAAACATACTGACCCCCCCAACATAGATACCCACAATCATACTGAACCCCCCAACACAAACCCCACAAACATACTGACCCCCCAACATAGATACCCACAAACATACTGACCCCCCCAAAACAAACCCCACAAACATACTGACCCCCCCCAACACAAATCCCACAAACATACTGACCCCCCCAACACAGACCCCCACAAACATACTGACCCCCCCCAACACAAACCCCACAAACATACTGGCCCCCCAACACAAACATACTGACCCCCCCCAACACATACCCCCACAAACATACTGACCCACCCCAACACAAATCCCACAAACATACTGACCCCCCCAACACAAACCCAACAAACATACTGACCCCCCCCAACACAGACCCCCACAAACATACTGACCCCCCCCAACACAAATCCCACAAACATACTGACCCCCCCCAACACAAACCCAACAAACATACTGACCTCCCCAACACAAACCCCACTAACATACTGACACCCCCCAACACAAACCCCACAAACATACTGACCCCCCCAACACAAACCCCACAAACATACTGAGCCCCCAACACAGACCCCCACAAACATAGTGACACCGCCAACACAAACCCCACAAACATACTGACCCCCCCAACATAGATACCCACAATCATACTGAACCCCCCAACACAAACCCCACAAACATACTGACCCCCCAACATAGATACCCACAAACATACTGACCCCCCCAACACAAACCCCACAAACATACTGAGCCCCCAACACAGACCCCCACAAACATACAGACCCCCCAACACAAACCCCACAAACATAATAACCCCCAACACAGACCACCACAAACATCCTGACCCCAACACAGACCCCCACAAACACACTGACCCCCCCAACACTGACCCCCACAAACATACTGACCCCTCCAACACAGACCCCCACAAACATACTGAACCGCCGCCCCCACAACACAAACCCCACAAACATACTGAGCCCCCCCAACACAAACCCCACAAACATACTGAACCCCCAACACAAACCCCACAAACATACTGACCCCCCCAACACAAACCCCACAAACATACTGACCCCCCCAACACAGACCCCCACAAACATACTGACTCCCTAACATAGATACCCACAAACATACTGACCCCACAACACAAACCCCGCAAACATACTGACCCCAACAGACCCCCACAAACATACTGACCTCCCCAACACAAACCCCACAAACATACTGACCCCCCCCACAAAGACCCCCACAAACATACAGACCCCCCCCCCACAAAGACCCCCACAAACATACAGACCCCCCCCCCCACAAAGGCCCCCACAAACATACAGACCCCCCCCAACACAAACTCCACAAACATACTGACGCCCCAACACATACCCCTTAAACATACTGACCCCTCCAACACAAACCCCACAAACATACTGAACCCCCGCCCCCACAACACAAACCCCACAAACATACTGAGCCCCCCCAACACAAACCCCACAAACATACTGAACCCCCAACACAAACCCCACAAACATACTGACCCCCCCAACACAAACCCCACAAACATACTGACCCCCCCAACACAGACCCCCACAAACATACTGACCCCCCCAACATAGATACCCACAAACATACTGACCCCACAACACAAATCCCGCAAACATACTGACCCCAACAGACCCCCACAAACATACTGACCCCCCCAACACAAACCCCACAAACATACTGACCCCCCCACAAAGACCCCCACAAACATACAGACCCCCCCACAAAGACCCCCACAAACATACAGACCCCCCCAACACAAACTCCACAAACATACTGACGCCCCAACACTAACCCCTTAAACATACTGACCCCTCCAACACAAACCCCACAAACATACTGAACCCCCCAACATAGATACCCACAAACATAGTGACCCCCCCAACACAAACCCCACAAACATACTGACACCCCAACATAGATACCCACAAACATACTGACCCCCCCCAACACAAACCACACGAACATACTGAGCCCCCAACACAGACCCCCACGAACATAGTGACCCCCCCCAACACAAACCACACAAACATAGAGACCCCAACACAAACCCCACAAACATACTGACCCCCCCAACACAAACCCCACAAACATACAGACACCCCCAACACATGCCCCACAAACATACTGACACCCCCCAACACAAACCCCACAAACATACTGACCCCCCAACATAGATACCCACAAACATACTGACCCCCCCAACACAAACCCCACAAACATACTGAGCCCCCAACACAGACCCCCACAAACATAGTGACACCGCCAACACAAACCCCACAAACATACTGACCCCCCCAACATAGATACCCACAATCATACTGAACCCCCCAACACAAACCCCACAAACATACTGACCCCCCAACATAGATACCCACAAACATACTGACCCCCCCAACACAAACCCCACAAACATACTGAGCCCCCAACACAGACCCCCACAAACATACTGACCCCCCCAACATAGATACCCACAAACATACTGACCCCACAACACAAATCCCGCAAACATACTGACCCCAACAGACCCCCACAAACATACTGACCCCCCCAACACAAACCCCACAAACATACTGACCCCCCCACAAAGACCCCCACAAACATACAGACCCCCCCACAAAGACCCCCACAAACATACAGACCCCCCCAACACAAACTCCACAAACATACTGACGCCCCAACACTAACCCCTTAAACATACTGACCCCTCCAACACAAACCCCACAAACATACTGAACCCCCCAACATAGATACCCACAAACATAGTGACCCCCCCAACACAAACCCCACAAACATACTGACACCCCAACATAGATACCCACAAACATACTGACCCCCCCCAACACAAACCACACGAACATACTGAGCCCCCAACACAGACCCCCACGAACATAGTGACCCCCCCAACACAAACCACACAAACATAGAGACCCCAACACAAACCCCACAAACATACTGACCCCCCCAACACAAACCCCACAAACATACAGACACCCCCAACACATGCCCCACAAACATACTGACACCCCCCAACACAAACCCCACAAACATACTGACCCCCCAACATAGATACCCACAAACATACTGACCCCCCCAACACAAACCCCACAAACATACTGAGCCCCCAACACAGACCCCCACAAACATAGTGACACCGCCAACACAAACCCCACAAACATACTGACCCCCCCAACATAGATACCCACAATCATACTGAACCCCCCAACACAAACCCCACAAACATACTGACCCCCCAACATAGATACCCACAAACATACTGACCCCCCCAACACAAACCCCACAAACATACTGAGCCCCCAACACAGACCCCCACAAACATAGTGACACCGCCAATACAAACCCCACAAACATACTGACCCCCCAACATAGATACCCACAAACATACTGACCCCCCCAAAACAAACCCCACAAACATACTGACCCCCCCCAACACAAATCCCACAAACATACTGACCCCCCCCAACACAGACCCCCACAAACATACTGACCCCCCCCAACACAAACCCCACAAACATACTGGCCCCCCAACACACACATACTGACACCCCCAACACAAACCTCACAAACATACTGACCCCCCCCCAACACATACCCCCACAAACATACTGACCCCCCCCAACACAAATCCCACAAACATACTGACCCCCCCAACACAAACCCAACAAACATACTGACCCCCCCCAACACAGACCCCCACAAACATACTGACCCCCCCAACACAAATCCCACAAACATACTGACCCCCCCCAACACAAACCCAACAAACATACTGACCTCCCCAACACAAACCCCACAAACATACTGACCTCCCCAACACAAACCCCACTAACATACAGACACCCCCCAACACAAACCCCACAAACATACTGACCCCCCAACATAGATACCCACAAACATACTGACCCCCCCAACACAAACCCCACAAACATACTGAGCCCCCAACACAGACCCCCACAAACATAGTGACACCGCCAACACAAACCCCACAAACATACTGACCCCCCCAACATAGATACCCACAATCATACTGAACCCCCCAACACAAACCCCACAAACATACTGACCCCCCAACATAGATACCCACAAACATACTGACCCCCCCAACACAAACCCCACAAACATACTGAGCCCCCAACACAGACCCCCACAAACATACAGACCCCCCAACACAAACCCCACAAACATAATAACCCCCAACACAAACCCCACAAACATACTGACCCCCCAACACAGACCACCACAAACATCCTGACCCCAACACAGACCCCCACAAACACACTGACCCCCCCAACACTGACCCCCACAAACATACTGACCCCTCCAACACAGACCCCCACAAACATACTGAACCGCCGCCCCCACAACACAAACCCCACAAACATACTGAGCCCCCCCAACACAAACCCCACAAACATACTGAACCCCCAACACAAACCCCACAAACATACTGACCCCCCCAACACAAACCCCACAAACATACTGACCCCCCAACACAGACCCCCACAAACATACTGACTCCCTAACATAGATACCCACAAACATACTGACCCCACAACACAAACCCCGCAAACATACTGACCCCAACAGACCCCCACAAACATACTGACCTCCCCAACACAAACCCCACAAACATACTGACCCCCCCACAAAGACCCCCACAAACATACAGACCCCCCCCCCCACAAAGACCCCCACAAACATACAGACCCCCCCAACACAAACTCCACAAACATACTGACGCCCCAACACTAACCCCTTAAACATACTGACCCCTCCAACACAAACCCCACAAACATACTGAACCCCCCAACATAGATACCCACAAACATAGTGACCCCCCCAACACAAACCCCACAAACATACTGACCCCCCCCAACACAAACCACACGAACATACTGAGCCCCCAACACAGACCCCCACGAACATAGTGACCCCCCCCAACACAAACCACACAAACATAGAGACCCCAACACAAACCCCACAAACATACTGACCCCCCAACACAAACCCCACAAACATACAGACACCCCCAACACATGCCCCACAAACATACTGACCCCCCAACACAAACCCCACAAACATACTGACCCCCCCAATACAGACCCCCACAAACATACTGACCCCCCCAATACAATCCCCACCATCATACTGACCCCCCAACATAGATACCCACAAACATACTGACCCCCCAACACAAACCCCACAAACATACTGACCCCCCCAACATAGATACCCACAAACTTACTGACCCCCCCCACAAAGACTCCCACAAACATACAGACACCCCCAACACAAACCCCACAAACATACTGACCCCCCCCAACATAGATACCCACAAACATACTGACCCCCCCCCCCACAAAGACCCCCACAAACATACAGACACCCCCAACACAAACCCCACAAACATACTGAACCCCCAACACAGACCCCCGCAAACATACTGACCCCCCCACAAAGACCCCCACAAACATACTGACCCCCCCCATACAAACCCCACCATCATACTGACCCCCCAACATAGATACCCACAAACATACTGACCACCCAACACAAACCCCACAAAAATACTGACCCCAACAGACCCCCACAAACATACTGACCCCCCCAACACAAACCCCACAAACATACTGACCCCCCAACATATATACCCACAAACATACTGACCTCCCCAACACAAACCCCACAAACATACTGACCACCCAACACAGACCCCCACAAACATACTGACCCCACCCCCACAAAGACCCCCACAAACATACTGACCACCCAACACAGACCAGCACAAACATACTGACCCCCCCCCCACAAAGACCCCCACAAACATACTGACGCCCCAACACAAACCCCTCAAACATAGTGACCCAACACAAACCCCACTAACATACTGACCCCCCCAACACAGACCCCCCCAACACAGACCCCCACTAACATACTGACCCCCCCAACACAAACTCCACAAACATACTGACC